>NC_141688.1:272943893-272960139 GCF_964263255.1 Lissotriton vulgaris
CTAATCCTGGTTCTGACCCACTTATCTGCCCTCTTTCCCAATTATTGGGGAGAGGTCAAATCTGAGTCCACCAGGTGCTGGTGTAAGAGCTGGTTCTGACAATTACTTAGGATCTGCTCCCTCATAATCAAATTATACAATCCTGTGAAGTCATGTACTTTGCTGCCATTTAGCCAACCCTCCAGAGCCTTAGTTGCACAATCAACAAAATCAGTCCAGTCCTGAGTCTGTGTCTTCTGGGTATCTCTGAACTTTAACCTGTACTGTTCAGTGGTTAAGCCAAACCCATCTATTAGGACACTCTTCAGGACTTTGTAATTGCTGGCATCCTCATGTCTGACAGTGAGGAGCCTATCTCTCCCTTTCTCTGAAAAGGAGTACCATAAGATTGCTGCCCACTGTTCCTCAGGAACCTGCTGTACCATGCAGGCTCTCTCCAGAGCAGTCATCCATTTGTGGATGTCATCCCCTTCCTGATAGGGGGGCACAATCTTTGTCAGGTTTCTACTATCATAGGACCTGTCTTTAGGAATTTTGCTGCCACCAGTGGCATCTAAGCCACTCAATTTTTGTTCCCTTGCCAAGGTAAGTTTAGCTTGAGCCAAGGTAAGTTTAGCTTGAGCCAGAGCTACCTCCTCCCTCTCTATCTGGAGTTGGACAGCCCTCATTCTGGCCCTATGCTCTTTCCTCTGGGAGGGAGTCATCCCTCTCTGAGATTCTCTTGAGGCACTAGAAAGATGAGAGTCCCTTGATTGAGATCTCACCCTCCTGTTACCTGGGAGAATTTGGTTATGAGATCTGGACTGGTGCTGGCCCTCTCCATTCTCATGTAGGTCCAAGTTGGCCTGGTTAAGCCTGGCAACCTGTACCTGGTTTCCCCTCTGATCCTGATCTTCAGGCTCTTCTAAATCTGAGCCTTCCTCTTCCTCTTCTTCATCTTCTGGAAGATTCTCATTCTCATTCTCAGGGGAGTGTATCCCTTCACCTGATTCTAAGGGAGCCTGACTCACCTTATCTAAGTCATCCTTTTCCAGGATAGCTATTAGGGAAGGAATGGTAGGGCCTCTGCCCTTTTTTAGCCCCCTGGCTGTGCACAAGGCACTCAGGTCTTTGTGGCTAAGGTTGTCATATCTGGATGTTGTCCCTATAGGATCAACTATTACAGGAGCAGAGCCTGAGGCTCTACCTGTATCAGACATGACTGCTAGTGAGGTGTAAGTGATGCACTTACCTACACTAAGTGTTTTCCTACTGTACCTTGCTAGTGAGTTGTAGTCAGGGTGTGCTAATCCCTTTAATCTACAACTACTAAGTTCAGTAGAACTTAATATGCTAAGCTTTTGATTTATATGTACCTAAGGTACTTGATGTGATCTTTCAATTTGATGTAAAGATTGCAATGGTAAAACAACAGCAAGCTCAAATCCGCACCGCTGCACACCAATGTGAGAAGTTGGCCTGATATGTAGTGTTTCCAATTCTGGAACCACTGGGTATCAGTCCAAACAAACCCCAAAGATGTCTGGTTGTAAGTCAACCTTGTTAGACAAGCTATCCTAGTGGTAGCATGGACTAAGCAGCCTTAAAGGCTTAACTTAAGAGGTCGTGTTAAGCGAGCTGTTTTACCACATACAATCCTGTAATCAAATGAAAGGACACCACACAAGTATATATTATAAAAATATATGTATTTATTTCTAAATTACTCCCCAGTACTCTTTATGAGGAAAGGGGCACAAGCGTTAAATCAAAAGCACAGTAAAACATATAAAGTTGCACAATTATGGATGAGGGCGGGTGGCCACTCAGACCATATACTAAAAAAGTGGTATAAGTAACACTTCTCGAACAATGGTTAGGCCTAGGGCCTAGAGATTCGCTGGGAGCAGTCAGGACTAGCAATGATGAAGTCGGGAGTAGCCCACAGGAGACGGGTGCAGCACGGAAAGTGCGGCGCGCACCAATGCACTGTCAATGGTGCGTAAAAGTTAGTTAAAGTGAATTAAAAGATACTTCCGCTGAACCTAGAAACACAAAACTTTAGACAAAGACCCTAGAGGTGTGTACCAGTGTGGGAACACCGGCGTTGCAATGTTACCTCACCCACAGGCCGTGGGTGCACAGGGTCGAAGTGGCGTCGGGTTCTGACACGCAGGTTCTTGGTGCTTGAAGCTGTTGCAGCTGCAGGCGATGTGAAGCAGAAGTGTCCGGTGCGATCCAAGGGTGGATCGAAGTAGAAAAGTACCTGAAAGCAGAGGGGACAGAGTCTGGGTCACTCAGCAGTGACCAGGGTGGAACCAGGACGGAACCAGGCAATGTCGGGCGCAATCAGGTGGATGTCGATAGGCTTCTCTCCGCTGTCACGTGGGCTCTGGGGCATCTGCGACGTCCAGGAGCCGGTCACGATCTGTCCCACGTAGGCTCTCACCGTCAGCACCGTCGGCTTCAAGATTGCAGCAAACAGCACTTGGCAAAAGCAATCCACGCGGAACCGGGAGATTGCTTATCACTCGGACCAGGAGGGTCAGAGTGGGGGCTCCTTTTCACAGGAGCTGGTGCAGATCTGGAGCAACCAGAAAAGCGAGTCGTATTTCAAGTTTCGTCGGCACAGGGGCCACAAGCCAGCTGGCAAGTGACCGGGCCAACGTGTCGAGCTCACACAAGCAGAAGGGCCCCACGCAGCACTCGTCGAGTGTGGAGGGGTGAGCTTTGGTGCAAGTGGAGCTCGGGGCTGGGGCTTCTCAAACCCCGGTGCACAGCTTCGAGGATCACTCGTGGGCTGCACGGTCAGCGTCTCGTGGCTTTTTCAAGATGGCGTGCCCCACGCTTCCGGTCGCCTCCACTGGTCTCAGCTCTGCAGGGACTGTGGATCGGGCAGGTAGAAGGCAGGCAAGCTTGATCTCGTTGATCTCTGTCGCTCGAGTTCCGGCGGGAACTGCAACAAAACAAGGGTCGAGGGCTGGATGGTACCTGTTTGCACAGGGTGGTCACTCCTTGACCACAAGGGAGATTCTTCAGTCTTCTAACGTCGTGTAGAAAGTCGAAGGGTCCAGAATTCGTTTCTTATGTTTCTTCAGGATGATCTGAGTTGCATTGGCACTGCTCCCCCTCTTATTCGAATCTGGGGGGTTGGACATCCTGCTAGGTCCCCTCCTATGGGTGGGACCCAGGAAGGGGGTGGTTACACCCCTCTCCTTTGATCCTGGCCGCGCTGGGACAGGGGCTGGCCGGCCCCAGAACCGGTTTGGCCGGATTATGCAAGGGGCAGCCTTGTGCTCCCCAGGCAGTGTCTGGTTTCTTTGAAACCTCCCTACTCCAATCCACTATCTCCTGTCTGGGGTGGTTTGACACCGCCCTGTGACCGGAAACTCTTTGTCCAGGCCTCCTCTGCCGAGTTTCGGTCAGCAGCAGGAGGCCAGACCCGTGTCTGTGGCAGGGGCATCCATTTTGTGGATCTGAGGCTCATTTTAAATCAACCGCGTTTCAGTAAAGTAACATGTCTTCTCCCTCTAGAAGGGTGGAATGCTACCCCCGTCACCAGAACTGGCGAGGGGGTAGTATTCCAATTCGTATGACACCTTACACGGCATGTTTTGATAAAGCCAAACCAAAGTTGCTATATAACCGCGAGGATTATAAGGCGCTTAAGAGTATATGGTATGGCATTATCCCGGATCAGCTTAGGGAGTTGTTCCCGACAGCTGCAGACAGGCTCAGCTCCTGCTAGAGCACCATCTCACATTAAACCACGCACTCTGCCTTCAGGATTGTTAAGGCCTGCCATAGGAGTGGCTCACAGGTTTATACGTGTCCAGATAGGTTTAGATATAGGCATACTATATCTAAGCAAGGGGTGATTACACCACCTTGCCCCAGCTGAGTGATCAGCCAGTTGTGTCAATTTTAGATAGCCAGCCAGGGGTGGCAAAAGATATGCTGCAGCCCCTGGTAGGCCTTGGATGCACCTATGCCCTGGGCACCTACAGTGCTCTGTACAGGGGCTGATAAGGTGACCCAAGCCAATCTAGTTATGCACCTAGGGTACATGGAATCCATTTTACAGAGAGAGCAGATAGCCTGGGGCCCTGATTAGCAGGGAACCAGGTCAACTAAGTCGAAAACCAGCTAAACACAAGGCAAAAAATCTGGGGTAACCATAGTCAGGTAGCCACCTTCCTACAGTGTCATGTCATAATTATGTCATGTGGTGTCAAGTGTCATGTGTCCTGTGGTGTCATTTGTAATCTGGGGTCTTGTGTCATGTGGTGTCATGTGTCCTGTGTCATGTGGTGTCTTGTGTCATGTGTTGTCATGTCGTAATTTGGTGTAATGTGTCAGAATGTGGTGTCATTCTCATCATGTGTTGTCATGGGGTGTCCTCTGTCATGTGGTGTCATGTATCATATGGTGTCATGTGTTGACATGTGGTGTCAACTGTCATGTGGTGTCATTTGTCAAGTGGTGTCATTTGTCATGTGGTGTCATGTGTTGTCATGTGGTGTCATGTGGTGTCATGTGTCATCACATTTAATGTGCTGTCATGTGTTGTCATGTGGTATCATGTGTCATTTGGTGTTTTGTCATGTGGTGTCATGTTGTGTCATGTGGTGTCATGTGTCATGGGGTGTCATGTGTCAATTGGTGTCATGTGTTGTCATGTGTCATGTATCATGTGTTGTCAGGTGGTGTCATGTATCATGTCATGTGTCGTCATGTGTCATCATGTGTCGTCATGTGGTGTCATGTGGTGTCATGTGTTGTCATTTAGAGTCATGTGGTGTCATGTGTTATCATGTGTCATGTGTCATGTGGTGTCATGGTGTATCATGTGGTATCATGTGTCATCAAGTGTCATGTATTATCATATGTCATCATGTATCATCATGCGTCATATGGTGTCATGTGCCATCAAGTGTCATGTTGTGTCATGTGGTGTCATGTGCCATGCATCATATGTCATCATGTGTCATCATGTGTCATTTGGTGTCATGTGTAATCATGTGTCATCATATGTTGCCATGTGTTGTCATGTATCATGTGGAGTGATGTGGTGTCATGTGTCAAGTGTCATTTGTCGTCATGTCATCATGTGTCATGTGGTGTCATGTGTCGTCATGTGGTGTCATGTGGTGTCATGTGGTGTCATGTAGTGTCATGTGGTGTCATGTGTTGTCATGTGTTGTCATGTGGTGTCATGTGTCGTCATGTGGTGTCATGTGGTATCATGTGTTGTCATGTGTCATCATGTGTCATGTGGGTCATGTGTTGTCATGCATCATCATGTGTTGTCATGTGTCGTCATGTGGTGTCAAGTGGTGTCATGTGTTGTCATGAGTCGTTATTTGTTGTCATGTGTTGTCATGTGTCATCATGTGTAGTCATGTGGTGTCATGTGTCATCATGTGTCATCATGTGTCCTCATGTGTCATGTGCGTCATGTGGGTCATGTGCTGTCATGTGGTGTCATGTGGTGTCATGTGGTTTGTCTCATGTGGTGTAATGTGTCATCATGTGTTGTCATGTGTCATCAAGTGGTGTCATGTGTCATCATGTGGTGTCATGTGGTGTCATGTGTCGTCATGTGGGGTCATGTGTCATCATGTGTCATGTGGGGTCATGTGTCATCATGTGTCATGTGGTGTCATGTGGTGTCATGTGTAATGTGGTGTCATGTGGTAGTGTCATGTGGTGTCATGTATCATGTGGAGTCATGTGGTGTCATATGTTATCATGTGTCATGTGGTGTCATGTGTCATCATGTGTCATGTGGGCTCATGTGGTGTCATGTTTTGTTATGTTTTGTCATGTGTCATCACTTATCGTGTTGTCATGTGGTGTCATGTGTCATGTGGTATCATGCGGTTTCATGTGGTGTCATGTAGTGTCACGTGTCATGTGTTGACATGTTGTGTCAACTGTCATGTGGTGTCATTTGTCATGTGTCATGTGGTTTCATGTTGTATCGTGTGTTGTCATGTGGTGTCTTGTGGTGTCATATCTCATGTGTCATGTGTTGTCATGTGGTGTCATGTGGTGTCATGTGTCATCACATTTAATGTGCTGTCATGTGTTGTCATGTGGTATCATGTGTCATTTGGTGTTTTGTCATGTGGTGTCATGTTGTGTCATGTGGTGTCATGTGCTGAGTAGCGCTATCCCAAGCGTGGGTAGCGACACCGGATGCACACAGTTAAAGAAATTTTCAGAAAGGTAAATGGTCCATTTGAAATAAATTTATTGCGAATCAAATTTTTCTGGCTTCATTCAAAATGTTGTATTCACATAGTGAAATAAACACATCAATCTTCATTTCTTTGTTAATTCAAAGCAATTCCCCATGAGTTCCCAATGCATTTCGGGCGCTGGGGCCCTTCATCAGGGGATTAAATAGTACTGTTGACAAAAAGAAAGGTGATACACATATGTTAATACGCCATCTAGTATACTAATATACCTATCAAAAAACATTTCCAAAACATTTCACACAATGTTTCATGAACGTACATCTGATCATGCAAGACAGGAATCTGAAAAGTGACCCAGTTTTAATGAATATAGTACACGTGTGACCTCTGGACAATTATCGAAATTAAGTGAGTGTCAAATCAGGGAATATATAGTTACTGTATGTTGGCGGATAAGGGCAACGGTTGAGACCGTAAACTAACACGGAACCATTTAGTGCAAAGGGTGGAGACGGGTGAAAGTGTACACAATTAGAAAAAACTATCAAACATAGACGTCGGTCTAACTAGGTGAAATCATCGAGCGTCAGATACGTGCGGCGGGTCTCAACCCCGATCCATAGAAAGCAAAGTGAGCAAAACGGAAACGGTAGATTCTGTCGGTCGGGACCCGAAAGGGTACCGGCCAGCATATGTCCTAAATAGCGGTATCTTACCAGTATCAGTGCGGAGCACTGGCAACGATGACGCTCTCCGTGTGTAGTCGGCGGGATGGAATGCGGAAGTATCGTGTGTGTTTTTAACGTGAAACTGACGTGTGACGTGTACGGTCATGTGGTCAACGAGGGTAAATAACAGACTGCTCAGGGTCTGGAATGTCCGTGTACTATGGTAGAAAGACTCGTAAATCATCAGTAAATGTGGAACAACGGGCGCTGCTATACAAGGCCAAAACAGCATGGGTGCTGTGAACAGTTTTCTATGAGTTCATCGTAAATGTTTTAAGAAAAATTAATAAGCAAATGTACAAAATTAGTAGTAAACATTACGATGGAAAATGTAAATTAAAATTAAATACATTTATCAATTGCACAGTTTTAAGGCTAGTACTGTAATGCAGTGAAGCAAGTCTTTTTATAGAAAGCAATGAAAGTCTATCCGATCATTTAATCCTTTCGGATGGGTCGTGGTGAGACGGTCTATCCAGTATGTTTCTCGTCTCAGTAGGTACTGGCTATTGTCTCTACCAGGTAGGATACTAGGTTGTTCCAACACTAAAAATCGTAGTTGACTTGGAGTGTGATTATGAAGTTCAAAATGTGCTGCCAAGGGACTTTTAGAATTTTTGGTGCGAATGTTACTTTTGTGTTCCGTCAACCTGGTTTTTATCTTTCGCTCGGTCTTGCCAACATAGGCCAAGCCACACGGGCATTTCAGCATGTAGATTACATTGCGACTGTCACAGGTGGCAGATACTTTCAATTTTATCACTGTTCCTTGACTGGGGTGACTGACTTGATTACCTTTAATGATGGCATTGCAATTACCGCAATTGTGGCATGGCAATGTGCCTTTGTGAACTGTCGTTTTTCTTTCCGTTTTGATATTCAGTATCTCTTTGATGTTTCTGGATCGTTGGTATGCGAACCTGGGTGGACTGGAGAAAATACCCTTGAAATCTTCTTCAAGTGCTAGTAATGGCCAGTGTTTTAAAATAATCTTTTTGATCTGATAGCTTTCAGTTGAATATTTGGAAATAAATGCTGTTCTCTCTTGTTGAGTGATGGTGGTCTTTTCTTTCAATAATGTGGTACGGGAAATGGTAGATGCCTTAGTTTTTGCTTCCTCGAGGATTGCCGTGGGATAACCTCGCTTCTGAAATTTGTCGATAAGTTTGGGGAAATTTTCATTGTAAATTTGTTCAGTAGATGATATTCTCTTGACTCTTAATAGCTGAGAGTACGGAAGATGTTGTTTCAAAGATGGTTGGTGGAAACTTTGAAAATGTAACAAATTATTTCTGTCAGTAGCTTTAGTGAAGATTGTCGTTTCCAATTGCCCCTGTTTGTTTTCAATCATTACATCCAAGAAGGATATTTTCTCCTCCTGTATGTTATAGGTGAATTGGATTCTTTCATTTACTTCATTCAAGTTTTTAATGGCGTTTGTCAAGCTTTCCTTCGTTCCTTTCCATAAAATGAAGATATCATCTATATATCTTTTATATAGAATTAAGTTGTTGGTCCATGAGTGGTTGCTCAAAATGTGATCAAGTTCGTACCTGTGCATAAACAGATTCGCGTACGCCGGTGCGGCGCAATTTCCCATGGCGGTACCGGAAGATTGGATATAGTACTCATTGTTCCACTGAAAGTAGCTGTGGTATAAGGTGAAGTTAAGTAACTCCATGAGGAATATGGTGAAATTTTCCTCCATTTCAGATGTCACCAAAAAGGATGCCACTGCTTCTGTTCCTAAGTTATGCGGAATAGAGGTGTACAGGGATTGTACATCAATCGTGCATAGTAAGATTTCTTTGGTGTTTATCAATACCTCTTCCTTCAAAATGTTCAAAAAGTTCGTGGTGTCCTTAATGTACGTGGACATTTTTTGTACGATGGGTTGCAGGTGTTTGTCAAGATATCTTCCTACCGGTTCGTGAATGGAATTTACCGTTGAAACAATAGGCCGACATGGTGGATGGGTGGGATGTTTATGAACCTTGGGGATCATGTATATGTACGGCACTGATGGGTTGTCTTTGATGAGATAATTCTTCTCCTTAGTTCCAATGATGTTAAGGTTTATGGCTCTGTCAATGATGATATTCAATGTAACAATAAACTGTTTGGTAGGGTCATTGGAAATTTTGTGATAGATTTGGGTGTCTTTAACATGGTTATCCAGTTGTTGTTCGTAATATTCAGTGTCCAGGATGACGAGGGCGCCGCCCTTGTCTGCCTGTCGAATGGTTATCTCCGTAGTCTCTGCCAATTTCTTAAGAGCCTGATACTCTTGTTTTGACATGTTGGTAGATTTGGATGAAGGTTTTTTGTATATGGTTTCAATTTCCTTAGAGATCACCTTCTCATAAGCGTCTAGTACTTTGTGACTGGTGGGAGGTGTAAATTTGCTTTTGGTACGTAAACCCATAAGTGTGTCCTTGGTGGGTTCAGAAGGTTTAGGAATGACATTGGAAAAAAAGTGTCTCAAACGTAAAAGTCTCATAAACTTGTATATGCAAACTTGGGTATCTAATGAATTTGAATGATAAGTTGAGACAAACGTGGTACCCTTTTGTAAAACCTGTTCTTGCTTGGCCGAGATTTTGTATTTGGACAAATTGATGACTAGATTTTCTGACTCCTCGTGTTTTTTGCCACCATGTCTCTTTGTGTTTTTCCCTTTGCCCCTCCGGGTTCTTCTTGGATGCTTGGGCCTTTCTCTAAAAAAGGATCAGTGGTTTCGTGGCTTTGCCCTTCACTTGATGTGGTACTTGGTCCTTCTCTTGATGTAGTTGGCCTCTCCATTGTTTTACCAGTTGTTGTTTTGTTGGGTGGATATCTCCTCCGTTGTGATTCATCAGAGGATGAAGTTTCATCCGTTGATCTATTGGTGTTGGTTCTTTGTTGTCTGCGTTTAGCGTAAATGTCAGCCCAGGTATATACTTCTCCTAACTTATAGTCTAGAGAGTCACGTTTGAATTTTCTGATTTTTCGTTCGTTTATTTCTTTGGTGTAGATATCCAACTGTTTGTTGATGTCATTAATGATGTCATCCATTTCCTCTGTCGTTAACATTTGGTTTAATTCTGATTTAAGTTGAGAGGTTTCTTTGTTGAGATCTTGAATTAGTTTAGCCAATTCCTCTATAATGAGAAGGATCAAATCTAAAGAACATTTGTTCAGTATTGCTTGCCATTTCTCTGTGAATTTAGAGTTGTTCTTACATAGTGTTGATTTCAACGAGATGCGAAGTCCACGCGGAATCCTCTGTACCTTATGGTATTTTATTAAAGTACTTGCGTGCAATTTTTGATTAACTATTTTTTTGGACATGTATAGCAGTTGTCTGATGTTACTTTCCTTTGATCCTGTATTTGTGGTAGAATCATCTGTGTCTTGAATTAGCGCATATATCCTTTGTGTATCATCTTCTGTGTATCTAAAAGTTTCAGTTGGTTGATCAATGATATTGATGCCATCTTCATCCATAATGTAGCGTGGGTGCGGAGTCCTGGGTTAGCCCCGAGGTGAGTGTTGAACTTGTGTAATGTTAGGACTGACGCACTCCTGTGTTATTGCGATTTCAAAATCTGATCTTTGACATTACATTGGTGCTATCCGGTAATCCTTTAGGGACTGTAGGACCAAGTAAAATGCTGAGTAGCGCTATCCCAAGCGTGGGTAGCGACACCGGATGCACACAGTTAAAGAAATTTTCAGAAAGGTAAATGGTCCATTTGAAATAAATTTATTGCGAATCAAATTTTTCTGGCTTCATTCAAAATGTTGTATTCACATAGTGAAATAAACACATCAATCTTCATTTCTTTGTTAATTCAAAGCAATTCCCCATGAGTTCCCAATGCATTTCGGGCGCTGGGGCCCTTCATCAGGGGATTAAATAGTACTGTTGACAAAAAGAAAGGTGATACACATATGTTAATACGCCATCTAGTATACTAATATACCTATCAAAAAACATTTCCAAAACATTTCACACAATGTTTCATGAACGTACATCTGATCATGCAAGACAGGAATCTGAAAAGTGACCCAGTTTTAATGAATATAGTACACGTGTGACCTCTGGACAATTATCGAAATTAAGTGAGTGTCAAATCAGGGAATATATAGTTACTGTATGTTGGCGGATAAGGGCAACGGTTGAGACCGTAAACTAACACGGAACCATTTAGTGCAAAGGGTGGAGACGGGTGAAAGTGTACACAATTAGAAAAAACTATCAAACATAGACGTCGGTCTAACTAGGTGAAATCATCGAGCGTCAGATACGTGCGGCGGGTCTCAACCCCGATCCATAGAAAGCAAAGTGAGCAAAACGGAAACGGTAGATTCTGTCGGTCGGGACCCGAAAGGGTACCGGCCAGCATATGTCCTAAATAGCGGTATCTTACCAGTATCAGTGCGGAGCACTGGCAACGATGACGCTCTCCGTGTGTAGTCGGCGGGATGGAATGCGGAAGTATCGTGTGTGTTTTTAACGTGAAACTGACGTGTGACGTGTACGGTCATGTGGTCAACGAGGGTAAATAACAGACTGCTCAGGGTCTGGAATGTCTGTGTACTATGGTAGAAAGACTCGTAAATCATCAGTAAATGTGGAACAACGGGCGCTGCTATACAAGGCCAAAACAGCATGGGTGCTGTGAACAGTTTTCTATGAGTTCATCGTAAATGTTTTAAGAAAAATTAATAAGCAAATGTACAAAATTAGTAGTAAACATTACGATGGAAAATGTAAATTAAAATTAAATACATTTATCAATTGCACAGTTTTAAGGCTAGTACTGTAATGCAGTGAAGCAAGTCTTTTTATAGAAAGCAATGAAAGTCTATCCGATCATTTAATCCTTTCGGATGGGTCGTGGTGAGACGGTCTATCCAGTATGTTTCTCGTCTCAGTAGGTACTGGCTATTGTCTCTACCAGGTAGGATACTAGGTTGTTCCAACACTAAAAATCGTAGTTGACTTGGAGTGTGATTATGAAGTTCAAAATGTGCTGCCAAGGGACTTTTAGAATTTTTGGTGCGAATGTTACTTTTGTGTTCCGTCAACCTGGTTTTTATCTTTCGCTCGGTCTTGCCAACATAGGCCAAGCCACACGGGCATTTCAGCATGTAGATTACATTGCGACTGTCACAGGTGGCAGATACTTTCAATTTTATCACTGTTCCTTGACTGGGGTGACTGACTTGATTACCTTTAATGATGGCATTGCAATTACCGCAATTGTGGCATGGCAATGTGCCTTTGTGAACTGTCGTTTTTCTTTCCGTTTTGATATTCAGTATCTCTTTGATGTTTCTGGATCGTTGGTATGCGAACCTGGGTGGACTGGAGAAAATACCCTTGAAATCTTCTTCAAGTGCTAGTAATGGCCAGTGTTTTAAAATAATCTTTTTGATCTGATAGCTTTCAGTTGAATATTTGGAAATAAATGCTGTTCTCTCTTGTTGAGTGATGGTGGTCTTTTCTTTCAATAATGTGGTACGGGAAATGGTAGATGCCTTAGTTTTTGCTTCCTCGAGGATTGCCGTGGGATAACCTCGCTTCTGAAATTTGTCGATAAGTTTGGGGAAATTTTCATTGTAAATTTGTTCAGTAGATGATATTCTCTTGACTCTTAATAGCTGAGAGTACGGAAGATGTTGTTTCAAAGATGGTTGGTGGAAACTTTGAAAATGTAACAAATTATTTCTGTCAGTAGCTTTAGTGAAGATTGTCGTTTCCAATTGCCCCTGTTTGTTTTCAATCATTACATCCAAGAAGGATATTTTCTCCTCCTGTATGTTATAGGTGAATTGGATTCTTTCATTTACTTCATTCAAGTTTTTAATGGCGTTTGTCAAGCTTTCCTTCGTTCCTTTCCATAAAATGAAGATATCATCTATATATCTTTTATATAGAATTAAGTTGTTGGTCCATGAGTGGTTGCTCAAAATGTGATCAAGTTCGTACCTGTGCATAAACAGATTCGCGTACGCCGGTGCGGCGCAATTTCCCATGGCGGTACCGGAAGATTGGATATAGTACTCATTGTTCCACTGAAAGTAGCTGTGGTATAAGGTGAAGTTAAGTAACTCCATGAGGAATATGGTGAAATTTTCCTCCATTTCAGATGTCACCAAAAAGGATGCCACTGCTTCTGTTCCTAAGTTATGCGGAATAGAGGTGTACAGGGATTGTACATCAATCGTGCATAGTAAGATTTCTTTGGTGTTTATCAATACCTCTTCCTTCAAAATGTTCAAAAAGTTCGTGGTGTCCTTAATGTACGTGGACATTTTTTGTACGATGGGTTGCAGGTGTTTGTCAAGATATCTTCCTACCGGTTCGTGAATGGAATTTACCGTTGAAACAATAGGCCGACATGGTGGATGGGTGGGATGTTTATGAACCTTGGGGATCATGTATATGTACGGCACTGATGGGTTGTCTTTGATGAGATAATTCTTCTCCTTAGTTCCAATGATGTTAAGGTTTATGGCTCTGTCAATGATGATATTCAATGTAACAATAAACTGTTTGGTAGGGTCATTGGAAATTTTGTGATAGATTTGGGTGTCTTTAACATGGTTATCCAGTTGTTGTTCGTAATATTCAGTGTCCAGGATGACGAGGGCGCCGCCCTTGTCTGCCTGTCGAATGGTTATCTCCGTAGTCTCTGCCAATTTCTTAAGAGCCTGATACTCTTGTTTTGACATGTTGGTAGATTTGGATGAAGGTTTTTTGTATATGGTTTCAATTTCCTTAGAGATCACCTTCTCATAAGCGTCTAGTACTTTGTGACTGGTGGGATGAAATGGAGGAAAATTTCACCATATTCCTCATGGAGTTACTTAACTTCACCTTATACCACAGCTACTTTCAGTGGAACAATGAGTACTATATCCAATCTTCCGGTACCGCCATGGGAAATTGCGCCGCACCGGCGTACGCGAATCTGTTTATGCACAGGTACGAACTTGATCACATTTTGAGCAACCACTCATGGACCAACAACTTAATTCTATATAAAAGATATATAGATGATATCTTCATTTTATGGAAAGGAACGAAGGAAAGCTTGACAAACGCCATTAAAAACTTGAATGAAGTAAATGAAAGAATCCAATTCACCTATAACATACAGGAGGAGAAAATATCCTTCTTGGATGTAATGATTGAAAACAAACAGGGGCAATTGGAAACGACAATCTTCACTAAAGCTACTGACAGAAATAATTTGTTACATTTTCAAAGTTTCCACCAACCATCTTTGAAACAACATCTTCCGTACTCTCAGCTATTAAGAGTCAAGAGAATATCATCTACTGAACAAATTTACAATGAAAATTTCCCCAAACTTATCGACAAATTTCAGAAGCGAGGTTATCCCACGGCAATCCTCGAGGAAGCAAAAACTAAGGCATCTACCATTTCCCGTACCACATTATTGAAAGAAAAGACCACCATCACTCAACAAGAGAGAACAGCATTTATTTCCAAATATTCAACTGAAAGCTATCAGATCAAAAAGATTATTTTAAAACACTGGCCATTACTAGCACTTGAAGAAGATTTCAAGGGTATTTTCTCCAGTCCACCCAGGTTCGCATACCAACGATCCAGAAACATCAAAGAGATACTGAATATCAAAACGGAAAGAAAAACGACAGTTCACAAAGGCACATTGCCATGCCACAATTGCGGTAATTGCAATGCCATCATTAAAGGTAATCAAGTCAGTCACCCCAGTCAAGGAACAGTGATAAAATTGAAAGTATCTGCCACCTGTGACAGTCGCAATGTAATCTACATGCTGAAATGCCCGTGTGGCTTGGCCTATGTTGGCAAGACCGAGCGAAAGATAAAAACCAGGTTGACGGAACACAAAAGTAACATTCGCACCAAAAATTCTAAAAGTCCCTTGGCAGCACATTTTGAACTTCATAATCACACTCCAAGTCAACTACGATTTTTAGTGTTGGAACAACCTAGTATCCTACCTGGTAGAGACAATAGCCAGTACCTACTGAGACGAGAAACATACTGGATAGACCGTCTCACCACGACCCATCCGAAAGGATTAAATGATCGGATAGACTTTCATTGCTTTCTATAAAAAGACTTGCTTCACTGCATTACAGTACTAGCCTTAAAACTGTGCAATTGATAAATGTATTTAATTTTAATTTACATTTTCCATCGTAATGTTTACTACTAATTTTGTACATTTGCTTATTAATTTTTCTTAAAACATTTACGATGAACTCATAGAAAACTGTTCACAGCACCCATGCTGTTTTGGCCTTGTATAGCAGCGCCCGTTGTTCCACATTTACTGATGATTTACGAGTCTTTCTACCATAGTACACGGACATTCCAGACCCTGAGCAGTCTGTTATTTACCCTCGTTGACCACATGACCGTACACGTCACACGTCAGTTTCACGTTAAAAACACACACGATACTTCCGCATTCCATCCCGCCGACTACACACGGAGAGCGTCATCGTTGCCAGTGCTCCGCACTGATACTGGTAAGATACCGCTATTTAGGACATATGCTGGCCGGTACCCTTTCGGGTCCCGACCGACAGAATCTACCGTTTCCGTTTTGCTCACTTTGCTTTCTATGGATCGGGGTTGAGACCCGCCGCACGTATCTGACGCTCGATGATTTCACCTAGTTAGACCGACGTCTATGTTTGATAGTTTTTTCTAATTGTGTACACTTTCACCCGTCTCCACCCTTTGCACTAAATGGTTCCGTGTTAGTTTACGGTCTCAACCGTTGCCCTTATCCGCCAACATACAGTAACTATATATTCCCTGATTTGACACTCACTTAATTTCGATAATTGTCCAGAGGTCACACGTGTACTATATTCATTAAAACTGGGTCACTTTTCAGATTCCTGTCTTGCATGATCAGATGTACGTTCATGAAACATTGTGTGAAATGTTTTGGAAATGTTTTTTGATAGGTATATTAGTATACTAGATGGCGTATTAACATATGTGTATCACCTTTCTTTTTGTCAACAGTACTATTTAATCCCCTGATGAAGGGCCCCAGCGCCCGAAATGCATTGGGAACTCATGGGGAATTGCTTTGAATTAACAAAGAAATGAAGATTGATGTGTTTATTTCACTATGTGAATACAACATTTTGAATGAAGCCAGAAAAATTTGATTCGCAATAAATTTATTTCAAATGGACCATTTACCTTTCTGAAAATTTCTTTAACTGTGTGCATCCGGTGTCGCTACCCACGCTTGGGATAGCGCTACTCAGCATTTTACTTGGTCCTACAGTCCCTAAAGGATT